>NC_069500.1:1331028348-1331045848 GCF_027579735.1 Bombina bombina | reverse complement strand
TTATTATAGTGGTGGCGACATTGGGGCAGCAGATTAGGGGTTAATAAATGTAGGTAGGTGGCAGCGACATAGGGGCAGCAGATTAGGGGGTAATAAATATAATGTAGGTGGCGGCGATGTTGGGGGCAGCAGATTAGAGGCTCATAAGTATAATGTAGGTGGCGGCGGTATCCGGAACCGCAGATTAGGGGTTAATAATTATAATGTAGGTGTCGGCGAAGTCGGGGGCGGCAGATTAGGGGTTAATAAGTGTAAGATTAGTGGTGTTTAGACTCGGGGTTCATGTTAGGGTGTTAGGTGTAGACATAAATTAGATTTCCCCATAGGAATCAATGGGGCTGCGTTAAGGAGCTTTACGCTGCTTTTTTGTAGGTGTTAGACTTTTTTTCAGCCAGCTCTCCCCGTTGATTCCTATGGGGAAATCGTGCACAAGCACGTTACACCAGCTCACCGCTAACGTAAGCAGCGCTGGTATTGGAGTGCGGTAAGGAGCAGAATTTTGCTCAACGTTCACTTTTTGTCTGGGTTGTAAAAACCCGTAATACCAGCGCTGTCTGTAAGTGAGCGGTGAGCATAAACTGCTCGTTAGCACCGCACAGCTCAAAACGAAAAACTCATAATCTAGCCGATAGTAATTTATATTATATATGTATAAAGCTTTTTGGATTTAACTATTTTTACACAGTATTTCATAAACTACACAGAAATTACAAAATACAATACAAAAATATCCACAATAATGAAACAAAGTTTACTAGCAGGAATACTGTCATCTTACAGTCAATATTACTCAATGTTCCAATAATGTACTCAAAACATTTTAAACCTTTTGAACGTCATTCTGCAGTGTTTATTAAAACTACCCTTTTCCGCTGACCTTTTAAGGACTAGTTCCAATATTAAGCTTACCCCGACTGATATAACAACTAGCATATGTTTCACTCTACAGCAACTGTGACATGCTGAGTCAACATGTTAAGAAATAGAACATCATAAACAGAAATTGTTTTAGTTTATTTTTACAAGAATGTGACATCATCATAATAAAATGTCAAGTCCCCGTCATTGGTTCCTGTAGCTATATTATACCATAATATAGTGATTACTAAATAATAATTTTCTCACTACTATATATTAAACCACCTACCCTACCACAAAAGTAGTGGATTCTAAATGATTCGAGACAAGAAGCTGACAATGAGAAAATGAATGCGTAAGATACTGAGTAAACCTTTTAAATATATTCAAACCTCTATATTAAGATACATTCAAATGGTTTTCATAGGTAGCTGTTACTGTTATTTGTTAAATATGTATTTTATGCATTCCAGCTCATGTGCACCATATCCCATAATATTAGCAAAAGGCAAATAATACACCAATAAGCTGTAAATCCGAAACTGCACATTTTCGCAGAGTATTCACCTTATCAGAGGACACACAACCTATTGCACCGCAGCAAATATGCTATACCGCACTCTCTTACTAAGAATATACTCTGAAAATGTTCATGCTGCAAAAGAATAATAAATGCATAATTCCCTAAATAAAACATATGCAAAATATGATGAAATACAATAATGAATCAATACAGTATTTGTCTGTATTTTATAGTACAATCATAACATAAACACACTAACCCATTTCATGAGTCGGCCAGTTAGGAAACTAGCTACAAGACCATAGGTTAAATAATCTATATACAGAAATGTCTTTTTTATTTACAGATATCCAACACTGGTCTGGCCTATTGTGACTGCAGGAGATTTCCCAGTGGGCTACAGGAGATGGCGCTGGCTGGCTACAATGATGGTGGAATAGTGGTTGGAGGAGGGATGCAGCAGCATGTGCACACCCCTCCAGGGAGGGATGTAAGGATGCAGAAAGTGCAGGAGTTATCTCATAGTAAATGTGTCTGAGTTTATCAAGGGTAGAAAGAGACATGAGAGACTGATTAAGGCAAGTGTAAGGAAGGTAACAAGGCATTTTTGCTGACAAAACCTCTTGATAGTTTGTTGAACATGAGTCTTACTGCTTTGTCTAATGCTGCTGTCACATAGTGGTGTCATGTTACCCCCTTCCCCTGTTAAAATTATCTGGTCCCTCTATGTGCCCCCCACACACAGTAGTTTCTTCTTCACTGTCAATAGAGAACCCATGATGCAGGGGGTAGTATTTACTAAAGTCTTTAGGCAGCCAACAAGCCCTGCAGTCATATAAATGCCTTTTCAAGAGCATGTACATTGATAAATAAGCTGGGAATTTTTATTTTTTTTAATCAATTTACTGCTCTTGAAAAAGGCATTTATATAAGAAAATACATAGGGTAGATTTATTAAGCAGCGGATGAGCGGCGTTGAGCAGACATAATTCGCTACAGCAAATCATGTCCACTCTACCATCAATAAATATACCCCATAGAGTTTTTTTAACCTTAAGCTGTTAGTGTAAGCATATAAAGAATTTAATTTTATGCACATGCTTGTTTGGTTGAAGCTTTTTCTTGTGTGGTGAAGCTGAATTATACAGGAACCAATAGTGGACTGAACTTATCTCTCTGGTGAGTGTCTTCCATATAGTGTTCATGTCTCCTTGAGGGCACTACACTATTTTGGATTTATTTTATCTGCTCCATACAGCTCCAGAAGAAATTGAAATAATGCCTTGAGGGGTATACACATACAGGTAGAAAACCTTTTATCACAACTGCTTGGGAACGTAAAAGGTTTGGATTTCAGAATAGTGTGGATTTTTGAACATTTGCATTTTTAAAATGAGACCGTTTGGAGAAGGGATGGGACTAAGTATAAACAACAATATATTATGTAATTTTATTCATGTAAGCTAAAGGTAGTTTTATATCATTTCTTTCATAAGGAGGTGAGTCCACAACCCATTACTCCTGGGAGTCGGCTCCTGGCCACTAGGAGGAGGCAAAGATTCCCTCCCACCTCTCTGGTATGCAACCCAGGAGGTAGGTGAAGAATTGAGGTGCTCCAGATTCTTTGTTGAGAATAGTTCCTCAAACTGATTTGAGGCCTATTTCCCACCTCAGAGAGCTGCTACCGAGAGACAGAGGGGAGATTGGAGTATGGGGTAGAAATACTCCCAGTGAAGGAGTTAGTCACAAGCCTGACACAAGTGTTGCGGTGACTGGTCCCTTAGCCTCCTCCTGTTGGGTCATCGATATACTCCACAAATAAATCCTCTGCTGTATTGTGCACAGCATTAGATGTGCTATCCAGTCATTTCTGCAACTGGTAAGCACAGTGGATTGCTTGCTTGCCAGGTAAGTCTAATTACATTGGCACTCACATAGTACATTTGACATAGTACATCATAGCCAGGGGACTTAATTGCCACATTCACATTAAACTTTATTCTGTTTAATGTCTATCAGCTAGATTACAAGTTTTGAGCGCAATAGGGAAATTAACGAACGCAACAAAAGTTGCATTATTTAATCCCCTGCCATTACAAGTTTTTCAAAACCCGGCTTGTGCGGGCGATATGGTGCTTTTAAGCTCCATACCGCACCAAACACAAGCACTGTTTTGAAGTGCTCATGCACGTTTTCTCCGTAGACATCAATGGGGAGAGCTGGTCAGAAAAATGTCCTGCGATCGCAGAAAGAAAAGCTCCGTAACGCAGCTCCATTGATGTCTATGGGGAAAAAGAAAATAACGTTTAAACCTAAAACCCTAACATAAACCCTACGTCTAAACACCCCTAATCTGCCACCCCCGACATCGCCGCCACCTACATAATGTTATTAACCCCTAATCTGCCACTCCCTATATTGGCCGCAACTAAATAAAGTTATTAACCTCTAATCTGCCGCTACCGATATCGCCGCTACTATACTAAAGTTATTAACCCCTATTCTGCCGCACCTCAACATCGCTGTCATTATTTTAAAGTTATTAACCCCTATTCTGCTGCTCCCCAACATCGCCACAACTAAATAAAGTTATTAACCCCTAAACCTCTGGCCTCCCACATCACTACCACTAAATAAACCTACTAACCCCAAACTGCCAGCCCACCCACATCACAACAAACTAAATTAAACTATTAACTCCTACACCTACCCCTAAACCTAACCCTAACACCCCCTAACTTTAACAAAATTAAAATAGCTCTAAATTAAATGTACAATTAAATTTGAATTAGAGCTGCTAAAATATTGGCTGATTCAAATTTTTCAGCCAATAGGAATGCAAGGGACGCCATCTTGGATCGCGTACCTTGCATTAAAGATTCAGTGTACGTCAGCGACCGTATGAAGAGGATGCTCTGCACCGGATGTCTTCAGGATGGACCTGCTCCACGGCGCCGGGATCAAGATTGAAGAGGCCGTCCGGATGAAGACTTCTCGCCGTCTGGATGAAGATCGTTCAAGCGGGACTTCAAAAACTGTAAGTGGATCTTCGGGGGTTAGTGATAGGTTTTTTTAAGGGTTTTTATTTTTTTTTTAGTTTAGGGTATTTAAAAGAGCTAAATGGCCTTTTAAGGGTAATGCCCATCTAAATGTTTTATTTTGGGGGGTTGGTTGGGTGGTGGGTTTTACTGTTGGGGGGTCTTTGTATTTTTTTTTACAGGTAAAAGAGCTGTTTAACTTAGGGCAATGCACTACAAAAGGCCCTTTTAAGGGCTATTGGTAGTTTATTGTAGGCTAGGGTTTTTTTATTTTGGGTGGGCTTTTTTTGATTAGGTGTAATTCTTTTTTATTTTGGATAATTTCGTTTGTTATTTTTCGCACTTTAGTGTTTGTTATTTTTTGTAATTTAGTCTTTTTTATTTTTTGTAATTAGATACTTTGTAATTTTTAGAGTAGTGTTAGGATTTTTTTAATGTGTAGTTTAGTTTAATTTAATTGGTAGTTAGTTTAATTTTAGTTTAATAATTATACTAGTTTAATTGTTAGTTTAAACTTACGGCTAGATTACGAGTTTTGCATTAGAGGCTATGCGGTGCTAACAAGCAGTTTTCTCTCACCGCTCAGCCAATAGGATTGAGCTTGCATTCTATTGGTTGATCCAATCAACCAATAGAATCCGAGCTCAATCCTATTGGCTGATTGGATCAGCCAATAGAATTGAACTTCAATCCTATTGGCTGATTGCATCAGCCAATAGGATTTTTTCTACCTTAATTCCGATTGGCTGATAGAATTCTATCAGCCAATGGAAATTGAAGGGATGCCATCTTGGATGACGTCATTTAAAGGAACCTTCATTCTTCAGTTGGATGTCGTTTGAAGAGGATGCTCCGCATCGGATGTCTTGAAGATGGAGCCGCTCCACGCCGGATGGATGAAGATAGAAGATGCCGTCTGGATGAAGACTTCTGCCCGTCTGGAGGACCTCTTCTTCTCAGCTTGGATGAAGACTTCTGCCCGTCTGGAGGACCACTTAGCCCAGCTTTGTTGAGGACTTCGGCCCGGTTGGGTGAAGACTTCTCAAGGTAGGGTGATCTTCAAGGGGTTAGTGTTAGGTTTTATTAAGGAGGCATTGGGTGGGTTTTAGAGTAGGGTTGGGTGTGTGGGTGGTGGGTTTTAATGTTGGGGGGTATTGTACTTTTTTTACAGGTAAAAGAGCTGATTACTTTGGGGCAATGCCCCGCAAAAGGCCGTTTTAAGGGCTATTTGTAATTTAGTATAGGGTAGGGCTTTTTATTATTTTGGGGGGCTTTTTTATTTTATTAGGGGGATTAGGTGTAATTAGTTTAAAAAACTTGTAATTATTTTATTATTTTCTGTAATTTAGTGTTTGTTTTTTTCGTACTTTAGATAATTTTTTTAAATTGTAATTAATTGTATTTAGTTTAGGTAATTAATTTAATTATAATGTAGTGTTAGGTATAATTGTAACATAGGTTAGGTTTTATTTTACAGGTAAATTTGTCTTTATTTTAGCTAGGTAGTTATTAAATAGTTAATAACTATTTAATAACTATTGTACCTAGTTAAAATAAATACAAAGTTGCCTGTAAAATAAAAATAAACCCTAAACTAGATACAATATAATTATTAGTTATATTGTAGCTATCTTAGGGTTTATTTTACAGGTAAGTATTTAGTTTTATAACTAGTCAATAGGAAAAGGTAGTGTAAACTAGCAATGTGTGATGAGCAATTCCTAAGGGGATGTCTCTGCTAAAAAACAACCTAGATAAAGTAAATAGGAAAAAGGGATAGGAAAGAAGCTATCACACTCAACAATGGATTAATAATTGTATCTGTTAAATATCTCAGATATAATACAATACATTTAATACATAAGCCTAAAAAACATAAAATATATTTTAATTAAAACTCATATGAGACCACCGGTGGGTTTCTATAGAGATAGTAATCTAAAAAAGGGGAATGGTTAAAGATTTTCAAGGGAGTTGTTAATAATAACCAGACAGAGAACAATACAATGTTCCAAGCAATTAGATAAAATATTATAATATATTGACAGCAAAGTCCATTTTGGGATATGACTCTGTTTACGTGATAAGGCAAAGGAGGTCTTGGTATTTGTCACAAAAGAATGGATGTGGTTATTTCAAAAGTGTCTCTTTGAAAAGGAACAATAGCGGAGATAGCAGAAAAAAAGGCTTCAGTTCGTTAAAGACAGCGTTAAGTTATTATAGACAACAGTACCTTCAGTTTGGTGAGACAGCAATCATAGCTCTTGGAACCAAGGTATACTTCACCACTTAAGAGTTTACCTTCAATGTGTGGCTGCACACGTTGCGCTAAGGATACCCGGACCGTTTGTTTGTTTGCCGTAGTCGCTCCACTATGTCAATCACTTCCGCATTTGTGGTCACATGAGCTATGGAAGTCAATTGGAGCTTGAATTTTCCGGCGTTTACTCAATAATTTAGGACCAGTTCTATAATTCATAGTTTTAAAAGTTATGATTATAATTTAAATCAACAATATTATAAAAAGTAAGAAAAATATATATAGTAAGAGTGAAAATGAACTGAACACATATTACATAATATGAAAGTAAACTATTATATGAATTGATTAAAAGGATAATAAAAAGGATAAAGATAATAGAAAAAATGAAAATATAAAATATATATGTATAAAATAAAAGTAGGAATAAATAGTGAAGGATATTTACACTTTAAATGTGATCCTATTTTGGATAATGTGAAATATCTATAAATTACTAGTAAGGGTGTTGGATATAAAATAATTTGAGGTTATAAAGGGAAAATAGAAGATTAATTATAAAAACTGCATTATTTATATATTAGGTGCAAAAGTTATATATATTATAAGAACTATAGATAATTTTTATTAATAAATGTTGTTAAATAAATTGTATTTAAGTGCTAAATAAGGTGGAGGGGGGAAGGAAAATATTGTGGTTGATTATTGATATTTAATTAAGAATTAAAAATTGAAAATTAATTAATATAGATGGTTCCTAAAGTTAAATTTATAAAATTATAAAATTGATTCTAAGAGTAATCGACTTAGGAGGCTGTTATAAATGGATTCAAATCTAGTTCAGCATTGTGACCATTTGGGGTTAAAGTGTCCAAGTTATAAATAAGGTTTGCTTCATAATAAAGGAGTTTTTTCTCAAAGTCTCCACCTCTCCAATCTCTTTTTATTTTCATTATGCCCCAATATTTAAGACCTATAGTGTTTTGATTATGGCATTCCTTAAAATGTTTAGATAATAGGTGTTTTTCAAATCCATTTTTTATATTACAGAGATGTTCTCTAATATGGTCCCTCAAAGTGCGTTGGGTTTGTCCTATGTATTGTTGGTGACATGGGCATTCAATAAGGTAAATAACCCCCATATCTGAACATCTGATAGTCTCCTGTATGAGAAATTCTTTTTTATTTGATGAAGAAATATTTTTTTTAGTTTTATTACTAAATTTACAAGCCACACATTTCTGACAAGGGTAGAAGCCTTTTAAACTTTCTCCTGTTAAGCTGATATCTGTAAAAGGTGATTTTCTTTTAAATTCACTGGGGGCAAGGTTATTCTTTAGATTTTGTGCTTTTCTGAATATTATGTTTGGATACTTTTTGACATGGTCACCTAGAATGTGATCTTTTTTAACTAGGTGCCAGTGTTTATTAATTATTTTTTTTATAATATTATGTTGTTCATTATAAGTAGTAATGAATGGTATAGTGAGCTTCGAAGATGTTTCTTTCTCATCTCTCTTTTTATCTATACTTGGATTTAAAATTCCTTCCCTCTCTCTCTCTCTTATTTCTCTAATTGTAGAATCAATTTCCTCTTCTTCAAAACCTCTTTCAAGGAATCTTTTCTTTAAAATAGACGCTTGATCATCATAATCATCCAATAGTTGACAATTTTTTCTTAATCTAATAAATTTACTCTTTGGGATGTTTTTTGTCCATTTTTCAAAATGGCAACTTTCCATATGGAAATAGTTGTTAGCATCAATGGGTTTAAAAAAAGTTTTGGTAATTAGTTGATCTTTTATACGTATATCTATATCTAGGAAATGTATATTCTCTTTACTATCCTCACTAGTGAAAGTTAAACCTATGTTGTTAGTATTTAATTCAACTAAGAAGATTTCTAATAATTCTTTGTCACCTTTCCATAGGATAAAGATATCGTTGATGTATCTTTTGAAGGATACCAAGTATTTAGTTTTAAATAGGAATAATTTAGTTAATGATAGTAATTTTATTTAGATTTATTAAAATTATATTAACTTATTTGGTGTTAGGTTTAGGGTTAGACTTAGGTTTTGGGTTAATAACTTTATTATAGTGGCGGCGATGTTGGGGGAGGCAGATTAGGGTTAATAAATGTAGGTAGGTGTTGGGGTTAATAATATTTAACTAGTGTTTGCGATGTGGGAGTGCGGCGGTTTAGGGGTTAATATATTTATTATAGTGGCGGCGATGTCCGGTTCGCCAGATTAGGGGTTAAAAAATGTTTTTAGTGTTTGCGATGTGGGGGGCCTCGGTTTAGGGGTTAAAAGGTAGTTTATAGGTGTTAGTGTACTTTTAAGCACTTTAATTAAGAGTTTTATGCTACGGCGTTGTAGTGTAAAACTCTTAACTACTTACTTTTAAATGCGGTATCAGTCTTGACAGGAGAGGGTCTACCGCTCACTTTTGGTTAGACTCATAATACCGGCGTATCCCATTGAAAATATTGGATACGCAATTGACAAAAGTGGATTTGCGGTATTTCCGAGTCTGGCCAAAAAAGTGAGCAGTGAGCCTGTCATTTCAAGACTCGTAATACCAGCGGGCGTTAAAAAGCAGCGTTGGGACCTATCAGCACTGCTTTTTAACCCTAACGCACAACTCATAATCTAGCTGTATCAAAAAATAAATCCAGCAAACCTCCCAGGCGTATAATCAATTAGAATTTTATTTGGAAAACCGTGCAAAAAATAAATAAAAAAAGTAAAACATACAGTATGTCCCAGCAACCTGGAACAAATAAAGGAATCGTCCTGCGCGTTTCAGCAGATATTAGCCTTATTCATGGACATGATTTACTCCTCACAAACATGTCTATTTAAACACACCCTTGTCATCAGGTGTGTAGGCTCCAGGTACTAATTATTAAAGGGACAGACCTAAGGTATCACTGTATTGAAATAAAGACAGACTAACTACAATGAGCTTTCCATTGGGGTAGATTATAACGTTATCACTCTAAATATCAATACAGCATACAGAAATATACAAATCTCAGTATTTTATAACCGCCTAGACTAAACATATATATATAATTTAAGTAGCATATTCAACCATAAGCATCTAATTTAAAATAGTTAAAGACTCATATATATGGGAACTGCCTTCATTTATTGTAAAGCCTCCATGCGAGAGGATATTAATAAACTGATATGCTAATGCCTTGATATTAACCATATAATTTTGAAAATAAATGATAGTGAATGCATCACATTATTAATATCCCCAATAGCAATGTGACATGCATTATATACATGAGAGGGCTCATTAATGAAGAACTACAAACAGAATTACAAAACAATGAGGTGATGCACAGAATAATAAATATATGTGTGTATATATTATTATATGGTTCAGAATATTGTGTACTAATTCTAATAATAATATACCTAAAATAAATTGATAAAGTCAAGTTAACTCTACTAATACATAGAGATAAAGAATATTAGCAAACCAATCTGAACTCAACTTCTGTGTACCCATCTTTAGTGCATGGTGTAAAACCTCTTAAGTAAAGATGCTCACATTTTGCTACATGATAGACTTCATAAGATCATAATTATGAATCCTATTTATTAATGCCTCCAAAAATTAATGACATCGCCCACTATGTTGAAACCATCTGGAATCCTGGTTTTCATTTTGAAAATCCAGAAAGCCTCTTTGTGTGAAAGTTTAGATACTCTATCTCCACCACGTATGGCAGGTTTGATATGATCTATAATTTGCCATTTTAGACTGTTTACCACTTTGTTATGGACATGTATAAAATGTCTGGCAAGGTCAGAACATTCAATACCATGCTCAATATTCTTGAGATGCTCCCTAATCCTATTTCTACACTCTCTAGAGGTGCACCCAATGTATTGTTTTTTACATTCCACGCAATCTATGAGATAGATTACGAAGACAGAACGACAGTTAGTATATGTATCCAACTCATAGACCTTCTGTGTGGTGTATGATTGGAAATTCTTAGTAACTTTTGTGAAACCACAGGCAATGCAATTGCTGTAGTGACACCTATAGTGCCCTTTTACATTTAACCAGCTATTGCTTCTTGTTTGTGTATTTCTAAGTAAACTAGGAGAAACTGCATTACCTATCGTGTAGCCTCTACGCGAGACAAAATTGCATCCCTTCTGAACAAGGTCTTTGAGGCTGTCCTCAGCAGTCAAAATAGGGAGATGCTTTTTCACAATATCACATATTGCATTAAATTGTGCACTATATGTGGTTACAAATGTAGGTCTGGAGCTATCAAAACGTTGTTTATTCACTAAGGTTTTGTTATCGAGGAGGAGGGTTTCTCTATCTAATCTAGTTACTTCTAGGAGAGCTCGATCAATTGTTTTTATGTGATAGCCTCTCTCTAAAAGATCCCTTCTCATTTTAATGCTCTCTGCAATAAAGACTTCATTGTCGGTACAGTTACGTTTTAACCTTGTGAATTGTCCTTTAGCAATTCCAAAACCCATATGTTTTGGATGATTGCTTTGGCCATGTAATATGGCATTCGCCGAAATTGGTTTTCGATATAGAGTTGTCTTTATCTGCTGAGTATCAGTTTTTCCTATCAATAGGAGGTCTAGGTAAGGGATAGATTCTTTATTACTCTCATATGTAAACTGTAAATTAGCATCATTAGAGTTAAGAAATTGGACAAATTCCTTTAGTCTAGATGAACCCCCTGTCCAAATGAACAGGAGGTCATCAATATACCTTTTATACATTGTAATGTAACCCCTGAAGGGATTTGTATCTCCAAAGACGTGGCACGCCTCCCACCAACCCATATATAGGTTGGCGTAGGCCGGGGCAAACTTAGCCCCCATGGCAGTGCCACGCCTTTGGAGATAAAAAGTCCCCTCGAATTGGAAAAAATTATGGGTTAACAAAAAATCCAAGGTTTGAATTACAAAGGTCTTAAGATGACTATCATAGTTACTGAATCTGTCCAGCATGTATGAGATGGCTTCTAAACCTTTTTTATGAGGAATAGCAGAATACAGACTAACTACATCTATAGTAAGCCATTCCGCTGTATCAGTCCAAGCTACCTCTTTTAGACAACCCAAAAGGTGCTTCGTATCTTTGAGATATGATGGAAGACCATAGACTACTGGTTGTAGTAAAGATTCAATCCATGTCAAAATATTTTCAAATAAAGATCCTATACCCGCCACAATGGGCCTTCCTTTCACCCCCTCCAAGGACTTATGGACCTTGGGGAGGTGATGGAATATGGGGGTAACTGGATCTTGAACATAGAGATAGTCTACAGTGCCTTGGTCTAAGACCCCCATCTCCAAGCCATCATCCAGCAGTGATACAAGCTGCTGCCTGTATTTCTCAGTTGGATTATATCTGAGAACTTCATAGACATCTGCATCATTTAGTTGCCTAAAAGCTTCCTCTAGATATGACTGCCTATCCTGCACTACCACACATCCACCCTTATCCGCTCTCTTTATTACAATATCCACCCTAGATTTTAAATTATTAAGGGCCTTAGATTGTTTTTCATTTAGATTTGGATAAGGATGTTTAGTGTCATTAAAGAGAGCAATAAGGTCTTCTTCGAATCTGTGATGAAAAGCTTCTAAAAATGGATGTCTATCCCTAGTTGGATAAAATATAGACTTTGGTGTGTATCCACCATGCGTACATTTAAGTGGAATTACATCTACCATTGATTCCTTGGCTAGGTCATGTGCCTTTAATAGATCACATGCCTCTGTGAAATCAACTATGTCATATATTTTGGGTAGAGAATCACTAGAGTAGGTAAGATCTAAATCTCTGCTATCATCTATTTCATCTTTTTTCCAGAAAAATTTCCTTAGTGTGAGATCCCGAACCATTTTATTTACGTCTACAATAGTGTTGAACAAATTAAATTTATTAGTTGGTACATAACCTAAACCAAAACTCAATACCTCTTTCTCCTCTTTGGTAAGAGTGTGATTTGAAATATTTATTACATTCATAGTGCATATTTGTTTCTTCCTCCTCTCTTTTGCCTCCTTGCCCCTCTGCCTCTTGCTCCTCTTCCTACGCTTCCTCCTCTCTCCCTGGTATTGGGATCTGCCTGAAAAACCTGCTGATCAATGTTATAATCTGGATTTGTATGTTGCTGTAGTATAGGGTTAGGAGTGTCACTATCCCTTAGAAACTCCTGCCTCCTTAAGTCGTCTGATGTTGCTACATTAGTATTTTTAGATGCATTTCTATTATTACTACTGCTAGTATATCTTGTGACTATAGGGTCAACTCTAGTAACACCTGTATTTTTAGGTTTTACTACTTGTTCACTCTGTACTGGCTGTATGCTTTTAAGCGATTCTATATTAGCCTGATGTAAAGTATTCTCTTCAGAGTTTTGCTCTAAAAACGTTACATGTTTTTCTACTGGTGAAGTTGTCCTGGCTCTATTTCTGGATCTAGATCTAGATCTGGATCTATTATTAGTACCAGGATTACTACGTGTGTGCCAGGTGTAGACCCTGTCATGTGTATGGTCATCACTATCTCTAATGAATTTTTTGAGTTTAAAGTTGTCCAGCTCCACCTTAAACTTATCTATAGATTCTTTCAGCAGAGCGTCCATATCCCCATACTTGGGGTGCAACACATAATCATTAAGCTGTGCTTGTAATTCAGACAGTTCATCTCTTGTTTTATGTAAGACAGTTTCTTTATAGGATATTATTAACTCCATTAATCTCCTTGAACAGTCCGTTAAAATGGCATTCCATTTAGCAATAAAGGAAGAGTCATTTGTCTGGAACGTGGGATATTTATTTAGACGTAGCCCCCTGGGAATTAAACCCATTATAAGATATTTCTCTAGGGCACGTTTGTCCCACCATGTTTTGTATTCCTTAATAAGGGTACGTTCCATATGCAAAAATATGTCACTCATAGATAGAGTCTCTTTTTGATTAACAAAAGTGTCTTCAATTGTAAGCCTGTCCATTTCAATATGTGACAAAGGTCTGAGAGAATAAAGTTCACGGTTTTCCATGGTTTCCATATTTCTAGCCCCTTATTGTCAAAAATATTTGTAAAATATAAATAGAGAGCTTTGGACACAGTGTGTATGAAACAGTAGGGGTATATACTAGTCGAACCGTCAGAGGGAAAATTAGCCAGTCACAGCAAGTAGATAAATCACAAGAAATCCCCCTTTGGACAGCTCCAGACTTATATAATATACACCCAGCAGCATCAATCCTTAGAGTATGCAAAGCGATATCATGTAGACTCACCAACGCTAGTAGTATTAAGCAGATACCAAGCAGCCCATTCAGCCTCCGGATCGTTCACCACTCTGTGGGTCCCCGGGCCGGTACGAAGCACCTCTGACTGCCGTTGCTAGATCCTGCGATAAAGTGAGTCCCAAACTCCGTGAGAGCCTCCGCCTCTGTGGATGCCTGTTAACACACTCCGGCGTTCTACGATGACGTCATCAGCCGGTCAGTAAGCCGGGTACTACACGCCTCTTGTCCTGGAAACGCCGAGGTTTAAGCTGGTTGTTAGACAGCAAGCAGTATCAAAAAAGAAATCCAGCAAACCTCCCAGGCGTATAATCAATTAGAATTTTATTTGGAAAACCGTGCAAAAAATAAATAAAAAAAGTAAAACATACAGTATGTCCCAGCAACCTGGAACAAATAAAGGAATCGTCCTACGCGTTTCAGCAGATATTAGCCTTATTCATGGACATGATTTACTCCTCACAAACATGTCTATTTAAACACACCCTTGTCATCAGGTGTGTAGGCTCCAGGTACTAATTATTAAAGGGACAGACCTAAGGTATCACTGTATTGAAATAAAGACAGACTAACTACAATGAGCTTTCCATTGGGGTAGATTATAACGTTATCACTCTAAATATCAATACAGCATACAGAAATATACAAATCTCAGTATTTTATAACCGCCTAGACTAAACATATATATATAATTTAAGTAGCATATTCAACCATAAGCATCTAATTTAAAATAGTTAAAGACTCATATATATGGGAACTGCCTTCATTTATTGTAAAGCCTCCATGCGAGAGGATATTAATAAACTGATATGCTAATGCCTTGATATTAACCATATAATTTTGAAAATAAATGATAGTGAATGCATCACATTATTAATATCCCCAATTGCAATGTGACATGCATTATATACATGAGAGGGCTCATTAATGAAGAACTACAAACAGAATTACAAAACAATGAGGTGATGCACAGAATAATAAATATATGTGTGTATATATTATTATATGGTTGCCAGACATTTTATACATGTCCATAACAAAGTGGTAAACAGTCTAAAATGGCAAATTATAGATCATATCAAACCTGCCATACGTGGTGGAGATAGAGTATCTAAACTTTCACACAAAGAGGCTTTCTGGATTTTCAAAATGAAAACCAGGATTCCAGATGGTTTCAACATAGTGGGCGATGTCATTAATTTTTGGAGGCATTAATAAATAGGATTCATAATTATGATCTTATGAAGTCTATCATGTAGCAAAATGTGAGCATCTTTACTTAAGAGGTTTTACACCATGCACTAAAGATGGGTACACAGAAGTTGAGTTCAGATTGGTTTGCTAATATTCTTTATTTCTATGTATTAGTAGAGTTAACTTGACTTTATCAATTTATTTTAGGTATATTATTATTAGAATTAGTACACCATATTCTGAACCATATAATAATATATACACACATATATTTATTATTCTGTGCATCACCTCATTGTTTTGTAATTCTGTTTGTAGTTCTTCATTAATGAGCCCTCTCATGTATATAATGCATGTCACATTGCTATTGGGGATATTAATAATGTGATGCATTCACTATCATTTATTTTCAAAATTATATGGTTAATATCAAGGCATTAGCATATCAGTTTATTAATATCCTCTCGCATGGAGGCTTTACAATAAATGAAGGCAGTTCCCATATATATGAGTCTTTAACTATTTTAAATTAGATGCTTATGGTTGAATATGCTACTTAAATTATATATATATGTTTAGTCTAGGCGGTTATAAAATACTGAGATTTGTATATTTCTGTATGCTGTATTGATATTTAGAGTGATAACGTTATAATCTACCCCAATGGAAAGCTCATTGTAGTTAGTCTGTCTTTATTTCAATACAGTGATACCTTAGGTCTGTCCCTTTAATAATTAGTACCTGGAGCCTACACACCTGATGACAAGGGTGTGTTTAAATAGACATGTTTGTGAGGAGTAAATCATGTCCATGAATAAGGCTAATATCTGCTGAAACGCGTAGGACGATTCATTTATTTGTTCCAGGTTGCTGGGACATACTGTATGTTTTACTTTTTTTATTTATTTTTTGCACGGTTTTCCAAATAAAATTCTAATTGATTATACGCCTGGGAGGTTTGCTGGATTTCTTTTTTGATACTGCTTGCTGTCTAACAACCAGCTTAAACCTCGGCGTTTCCAGGACAAGAGGCGTGTAGTACCCGGCTTACTGACCGGCTGATGACGTCATCATAGAACGCCGGAGTGTGTTAACAGGCATCCACAGAGGCGGAGGCTCTCACGGAGTTCGGGACTCACTTTATCGCAGGATCTAGCAACGGCAGTCAGAGGTGCTTCGTACCGGCCCGGGGACCCACAGAGTGGTGAACGATCCAGAGGCTGAATGGGCTGCTTGGTATCTGCTTAATACTACTAGCGTTGGTGAGTCTACATGATATTGCTTTGCATACTCTAAGGATTGATGCTGCTGGGTGTATATTATATAAGTCTGGAGCTGTCCAAAGGGGGATTTCTTGTGATTTATCATAATCTAGCTGAAAGTTATTATGTCTGCAGCCTTTTTGGTTGATATTTCAATGCTCCTCCAGTTTTATCTATACAACAGAATCTACTCTTAAGAAGTTCAAATATGGGGGGCGGAGCCAGCAACCAGTAAGGAAAGACGTGTTTTCTGTGAGCTCCGTGAGGAGAAATATTATAAACATTCTTTTGGGGAATTATGACCTAAAGCTTGGATCTTTAACTAGTTTCCAACTATACCCGGCCTCATTGGGCTTTATTCTGTGCATAAGGTGAAGCAGTTGGAGACGAACCGGAATACAAACATCCAGGCAAAAGAGATACAACATGGAGGCCGTAAAGAAGTGGGAGAGCACAATGCGAACCGCGGTATCGCAGCATTTTGAACAACTTTACAAAGATATCAGAACCGTGTTGTTTGCAATCCCAGCTCATCCAACTATTTCAACAGTGAAGTGCGCGAAACACTCTACGAGCCCGACCGCTAAGCAACCTCCTGTGGAACAGATGGTAGAGCCAAAGCCCTATATGCCGCCTCCCAACCAGAATCAAATCACATCGCAGCCTTTGACCGCTGATGGTGGGGATCCTGGGACCGGAGGGTCTGATCTACAGGCTAGTCGAGAGAGCCACACCTTGGTCACCCAGGAGGTGGATGAAGTCTTGCCTACCAGGCCCATGTCTTTTGCTGCCTGCCACGTGGATCGACAAGCTGGAAACTCAGCTCCTGTGTCACTGCTGAAAGGCAGGGGATCTCTTGACTTAGCTGCAATCCTGGACAGCTTCACTCTAACAGTCTGTTGTTCTGCCAGGGCCCCTATGCAGGGAGATGATGTCGGCATTGTAATCCATCTGTTGTGACAAAGAGAATTTTGGCCAGCAGTAGATAGGCTGGGAATCGGATGAACACGGACCTGATGTATACTGCCTTTACTAGCCGG